>NC_056733.1:291393261-291405761 GCF_019279795.1 Protopterus annectens
CATAGATCAAGCATTACCTTTTGTAAGGGAAATTGCAGGACATCGCAGGTTATATATCTAGCCAAGTGTAAAACATGTCCTTGTTTTTATGTGGGAATGACTACCAGAAGCCTTAGACATAGGATATATGAACATTGTTATAAAATAAAAAAACAAGATGCAGATAACGCCCTTTGGAGACATTGTAAGAGTAGTAATGACTGCAAAGCCTTTGAATTTGGTATTTTAGAGCACATTGAAGCAAATCCAAGGGGAGGTAATATAAAAATGAAGTTAATGGAGAAGGAAGCACGTTGGCAGATCAAATTGAATTATTCAGTAATGCCTGGACTTAATGAAACTATATCCATCAAGCCTATGCTGGAAAGAAAGCGTTAGGAGAAGGCATTAGGGGATTAATTACACCCATAGGGTACATGAGAGAGGGGGACAATCCTTGAACTAGTGTTTAAGATATATATGTAAAGAAAATATTGACTGCAAAGTTTCTACTAAGTAAAAACAAAGGTTGTTGATATAAAATGCAGTAATATGAGTTTTTAAATATTAGTATTAAGTATTTTTTAAAATAATCGTATTTTATTATTATATAATATTTTTTTTTTAAATTTAATTTATTCAAACATTTTCTTACAATATATTTGTACAATGGGGGGAATTCAGTACTGTGCACTTTAAGTTTTTTGGCGGAATTAATCAAGGAACCAATTAACTATGTTGATTAGCAATGAGTATGTATAAATATTGAGCAAGGCAATAGCTAGCTGTTCTGATGAAATCTACCTTAGTAGATGAAAGCGCTCAACCAGCTGATTTGTCTTATGTGTTTGTATTATCAATAAAGAACGTGGAAATTATCATTTGGTGCCAGTACGTGTTCATTCAACTGGGACAGATTTTTCACCTTCGTGAGGGTGTTGTTGGTGTTTCATATTTGTATTTTCCACAGGACCTGCCATGGCTGTGCCAGTATTGCAGCCCTGATCTCTAACCCTCCAGCAACCCACACCCTTCTCCTGCATTCACTCCACCTGTATCCAGCCCTGCTTTCCTTTTGAGAGCAGCAGGGGGCAGGCAGAAACCTCCCCAACTCAAGATTGTGCCCGTCAAGGAGGGAATTCTATTGCTCACTCGGAGAGTTGGTGGAGGTGTTGGGGGAATTTATAGAGCAGCACCTGGAATTCCACAATGGACAAATGGCTGCAAGAGATGTTCAAGCATTTGAGTTGAATCGCTGCCTGTGTCTGACCTCATCACCTTAGGTAGCCCCAGTGGGGAAGGTGGTCAAAGTCTGACCTCTTCCTGGGTCATTCACACTCTATCCACCATCCTGGTGCTCCTTTCCTCATGTGCCACTTTTCTCCATTGTTTGTTGTCCAGTCCTACCCATCCCCTATCTTCTCTCTGTCTATGTGCCTATAATTCAGCTGTCTCCCAGTTCACAGTGTGTCAGCGCTATCCCCGTTGTGTCATTGCATCTGTTTCATGTTTGTTCTTCTGGTGATCCTCATCGTCTTACCATTATTTTCCTTCCCCTGCATCCTTTATCAACTTCCATTCTCAAAAATAAATCAATAAAGTTGCCTGTGATACTTAATGTTGCATCATGCTATGAGCCTTGCCTGTGGTGGGTAAACAGCAATTGCACTAACCATGTTTCTGCATATCATGACTTGTCTTTCATTTTATATTTCACTTTTACTTCATTAGTTGCTTAAATCCAGTTCATCTTTTCAACATTTTTTGTTCGGGTAAACACAATATGTACTGTATTCCAAATGATTTTTGAGCCCAAGACTCTTAAATGTTCCATATCAAATTTTGAATTTCATCCAGTTCTTACAACTATCATCACTTGTGACAAAGTCCTGGTTAGGTTCTATCCCACTGAACGTTAAATGTTAAGACATTAAGAGAACACTTTATACTTTACATTGGGCTTCGCTTAACACAGTCCTGCACAACAACCAACTGCATTAATGTCCACTTAGCTCAGTAAGGGCGTAAATGTGGTTGGACGTTGTGTGGAAGGACTAAGTGATGCATACCCATACTTATCTGTTCTTCTACTAACAAAATTCAGCACTAGTACTTAAATCAAAACATTTTTTTTGACACCAGATAGTGAGATTCCCCTTCACATTATTTAACATTTGTTTACTGGGAAAGTCTGACTTGGAATGAGCAATTTTCAGTAGAGGCCCAAGAGAAACACTCCAGACACAAGTTTTTGTGACATAGAAGGAAACCAATGCACCTGGAAGAAACCCACATGAATGCAGGGAGAACATGCAGATTCCACATAGAAGGCACCCCAGCTGAGAGTCAAACCAGCAACTCGCTTGCTGTGAGGCGACAACACAAACTGCTGCACCACCACACTTTGCCGTCTGATTTGTGTTTTAATCAGCAAACATCTTCTTTTAGACTTGAAAATGTGCATTGCTATAGTGTAACATGCAGTTTTAGAGCCTTGTATATTTCTATTTTTTTAATAGTTCATATTGTGTATGCTTCCTGTGGGAAATTACCCTGTCTGATAATGCAACACTTCAAATGCATATATCTTAAACTACTTAATACAAAGGATCATAGACACTACTTTTGTTTTCATCACATTATGAACTAATTACAAATCCTAGGGTTGCAGATTTGTTAATATAACGAACAACCACTTTTTTTATTTTAAATAATGTAGGGAGAGCAGATACTCTAAAAGGCAATGACTAAATAATAGTTTAAGTATTGGGTCACTTTATCTGCAAATAATGACATCAGGTAAAATTTTATAGTTTAAGTGTTGGGTCACTTTATCTGCAAATAATGATATCAGGTAAAATTTTTATACTTAATCTGACTACAAGTGAAGCTATATTTAAGGCTAAATTTTGAAACAATGTATGTTTGGAGCAGGGTGCTGTCCCAAGCATATGATAAATCGTTAGATCAGCAAAATTTCAAAGGAAGCCTGATGTGCACTACATGTTAATGAGGCAAAGTGCAAGACTTCAACAACAAAAACAACAAAAATTAGGAAAATGCATGACTTGTCCACCTTGTGAGGGAGTCCATTGGATCTCATCAAGATGCCGAACTGTGTCTGAGCTTATGTATAAATTCTAAGTATGCCTCTGTAAATCCTGATGTGTACTGTCTAATGTCCACTTATGTTAGCAGCAGGATAATAGCCAGTGAGAATAAAACCAAGATGTCATGTGCCTGCAGCCCTTAAAGGATTCTGAAAGCACTAAATGCTGATTAGCTAGCTACATATATACCTACACTCATGAACTCAGTGGTCAGACCACCCAAGAAGGTATTCCCTGGAATGTTTTCTGAAAGTCTTGTTCCAATTCTGTGATTAAGGAAGTAGGTAACACATTTTCATACACAGTGCCAAAGTGAAATGCAATGTAATACTTGATGAAATACTGGGCGGATAACACTGTCAGGTTTGTAGGATAAAATACATTATATATAATTATGTTGTGCCAACTTGAACAATGAGAAGAGGAAAAGGGAGATTAGCTGCTCCATACAAATGTGCCATTATAGTCACAGTAAGAGCCAAAATAGTGAAGAAGGATGTCACACAGTCTGTTATACATGCATGCATTTCCTGCAGAGTTTCATACCTACATACTCATAGTTCATCAGGTGCAGTTGTCCTGAAGTAAACAAATATGGCAGGCATAACAGGATAACAGGTTAGACTACCATAAATGCGCACACACACACGCACACACACATCATGTTTTGACCAGCTGAGACATTCATATGGGTTTCATGCATAATACAGACACCAAATCCTAACACAAGACCGTCACCAATAAAGTGACCTGATGGCTCAGCTTAGATGTACCCTCACAATTACACAACAGTGGCAGATGTGATGGGAGTTTCCAGTCCACCCATGCCTCAAATTGTCATCATTCTGAGTAGCCTTTGGGCACTTACAAGGCTGACCTGTTTGCAGGACAATGAATCACAGAGGTCAAAAGTATTAACCGCCCCAACATATCCACACATCTGAGCATATATACCTAGCTAATGGAGCTTCTGGAAGTGCTTGGTGATGAGAATTAATATCCAGAACACTATTTCAGGACCTCAGGGCTACATAGGCTGCATTATAAGAATAAACCTGTTCTTTCTAGGGTACAGGAGGATAGAGCCATAGCAAACAGGCACAACTCATAGTTTGAGTAAGATTCACAAGCTGAAAAAGCAATAAAACCACAAACTGAAGTAAAAGCCACAAAAGCTCAATGGCTTACAAACCTTGGTCTGTTCAGAGCAATAAGATGCAAATCTCCAAAAAGGCTGTATAATAGATAGGACCATACAGCGGTGGTGCAGCAGTAGCATTGTCACCTCACAGCAAGAGGTTTTCCCGTTCGATTCTCGGCTGGAGTGCGGGAAGTGCCTTCTGTGTGGAGTCTGCATGTCCTCCCCACAGTTGGATGGGCGTTTGAAAGACATGCGTAAATGGGTGTGCCTTCGTTGAAGGTTGAACATCGAGCTGGCACCTCAGCATTCGTGAAAATCTACTGCCAATAATTAGCGGACCGGTGTTCCAATGTGGCGACCCCTAACCGGGAAAAGCCAAAAGACAAACAACAACAACAATAGATAGGACCATTAAAAACCTCTTTAATAAAAATTGTTTAAAATAAGATAAGCACTTTTATTTCGTTTCACCGCAAAACTTCATCAGATAAATCCAAGGAAGTAGGGCCAATAATTTATGTAAGACATCACTCCTCAGAAGCCAATCAAAGTATCAAAATTGAGCCAGCACCCCCTTAAAGGCAGACTTGCATTACCTTCTTAAAACCTTTAATTTTAACAGACTGGAAATGGAAAAAAACATTCATTAATGCATGACCAAACATCAGCTTAAAACACCAGATGGCAAAAATACTTCTCTTCTTTCTAGAAATAAGTGCCTCGGGGCCTCTTCTAGCCCCTTGGTGGATCTGCTCAACAACCACAAATTAAAAATAATGGTCATAGAATTCTGTTACATGTTTAGCCTGAGCGTTCATGATTTTACCTTTTCGTACATCATAAAGCTGCTCATACATCCTTTTTTTAAGACACATTCAGTCTTTCCAATATAAAATGATGGAAATACCTGACAAAGAGCAGCATAAACCACACCTTTGCAGTTACAATCATATTTTACTCTAAACCGAACGTGTTTTTTTTTTTTATCCAAAAAGAGTCACCTACTTGGATCTACTTACAGAAAGATCATTGCCCACATTTGGTCATTCTACAGACATTACTGGTTACATTGTAATTAACTATTGTACCTTCCAAGATCTTCTTTAAGTTCTTCCCTGTTCTGAAAACCACCAAAGGGCATTCTGGAAGTATTTGTAGAAGTTCAGTGTTTTGTTTAAATAAATCCCAATTCTTCTTAAGTATCCATCGTATCTGGTGGTCCTGGTTAAAGGCAGTACTAAAGGAAATCCCCAGATTTTCAGTTCCACTGTTGTCTTCTTCACCACATATGCGTAAGAGACTGACCTACTGGTGACTGCTGATGTGGCTGATTTATACACGGTGATTGATACCACATGATGTGGGACTGAACTGGAGTTTTTAACTGATATTAAAGAGGGAAGTGGTGACAAAAAGGAAAATCAATTACTATATCCTGATACTCAATAACAATGGTGCCATTATCATTGAAACTGGCAAAGAAGACAGGAATGGAACTGACGATCTGGGGAGCTCCTTTATTACCGACTTTACACTCTTCCCTAACAGTACCAATCTATTCTACATTGCATGGTCTGCTTTTCCCAAATAAACCCTCACTTCTTCCTATTTTAGCTACATCCTCATAATATAGCCTATCCATTCTGACAATTAGCACATCAGGATAATTAAGTGGACATGGTAACTGCTCTCCATATAAGTATGGGCTCGATTTCCATGGTGTTAATTTATTAGTGTATATGGCATAAAGGTTAAAGTATTTTCCTCAAAGGAACAAGATACAGGATTTGATTTTGACTTTGGGTTATTAGTTAGGCTTAAAATGGTCTTTCAAGGCAGTTAGCCTGGTATTCATCTATAAACCTAGTCCTTATATTCTAGAGAAAATACCAGAATGAACTAATTATGTTCCTTTATAGAAAATACTTCTTTCCAACCTACCCTCTAACAGCTTTTACCACGCGTCTATATTATAATCTCGAAGGTTTAAAACTTCGAATCACTAAAGATCGAACTTTTGTGATTGACGTCTTAAACCATCGAAAACAAACAAAAAAAAATAGTAAATTAAAAAAAAAAACTAAATAGTGTGTAGGCAGGGGGACAAGCCCCCCCCCTGCAACCCACCCACACCCCCTACTTAAATATACCAACTCTGAGAATGCACTACATTGAAGTAAATTGAAATCTCCCCCTATGGAGATTTTCCATTTAAACGTTCGATGTAGTGCGCTTTCGGTATTCTCGTGTCGACAGTATCGTATTTGATACTGTCAGACTGAGACAGTAATATAGACCCTTTACCACTACTAAATATCCTACTCCCCTGCAACTTCTTATTTCCTACTTTTCTGTTACCTGTCATCAATAAAATACACATCCCTTTACTTAATCATGCTACTCCTAAGCTTGTCCTTTGTTCTTCTCCTCCTACTACTAGGTCATCTCTCATCCTATCATGACTATCATACCTCTCAAGATATCTCCACCTCTGTCCCAACCATCTATCCATATGTCTTCCCTACACTCTCCACACATCTCAACATACCTATTTAATGATGTCCTTCACATTTACTACAAATATAGTCTAACTTCATTTCAACTCAAATAAAAACAAAATTAAGTGGGGAAAATACTCTTCAAAAACAAGTACCAATAAATTCCCAATATACTAAAATCCTTCTGGGAAGAGGCATTCACCCTAATCCTGGCCACACCTATCACAAGGAATATTAAGACATTTCTCTTCTAAATACTACTCTAAACTCACAATGGTCAACCCCAACCCTTAGCAATCTAACATTTGCTGCCCTAAAAATTAGAAGCATATGAAATAAAAATGCTGAACTACCCATCATAAGCCTGATATTCTCACTGTAACTAAAACTTGGCTTAAACTCAGCATAAATGACTCCAAGACTACACTTCCTGACTATAATATTATCAGTAATGACCGTATAAAGTGTAAGGGTGGTGATACTGCTTTAGTATTTCTCCAATAACTGTTACATTCTCTTTACAACTTTCCTGAAAATAAACAATTATAAACAAATATGTATTACTGTCCTTTTCATTCCTCTTGGAGACAATGCAGCTTTAATGGAAGATATCCTTTTTAACGGACAACTTGAGAGCAGTGTCTAGCATCACACGGTAGGAGGCTACAGGAATTAAACCCAGGGCTGTTGCAGTGTTTTGGTTAAACAGCTTGTATAAACCTCTATGCCAAACTGCCATACTCCTACATTGGATATCCATAACAATTCCACAAGAGAAAAATATTACTAGGTAATGTGAATGTCAACTGGTTGTTTTTTGAAATTTTGGAGTGAGTTGGATGAACTGGTGGTGAGTGTACCAAAGGGTGAGAGACTGGTGATTGGAGCAGATTTCAATGGGCATATTGGGGAAGGGAACAGAGGGGATGAGGAAGTGATGGGCAGGTATGGTGTTAAGGAGAGGAATGCAGAAGGTCAGATGGTAGTGGACTTTGCAAAAAGGATGGACATGGCTGTGGTGAACACGTATTTTAAGAAGAGGGAGGAGCATAGGGTGACATACAAGAGTGGAGGAAGATGCACACAGGTGGATTATATCCTATGCAGGAGGACCAGTCTGAAGGAGATTGGAGACTGTAAAGTGGTGACAGGGGAAAGTGTCATTAGGCAGCATAGAATGGTGGTCTGTAGGATGATGTTGGTGATCAAGAAGAGGAGGACAAGTGCCAGTGCCAAGGATCAAATGGTGGAAGTTGAAAAAGGGTGATTGTGAGGTGGACTTCAGGGAAGAGTTAAAACAGGCACTGGGGGCAGTGAAGAGTTACCAAATAGCTGGGTAACTACAGCAGAGATGGTAAGGGAGACAGCTAAAAAGGTGCTTGGTGTGACATCTGGACAGAGGAAGGAGGACAAGGAGACCTGGTGGTGGAATGAGGAAGTACAGGAGAGTATACAGAGGAAGAGGCTGGCGAAGAAGAAGTGGGATTGTCAGAGAGATGAAGAAAGTAGACAGGAGTATAAGGAGATGAGGTGCATGGCAAAGAGAGAGGTGGCGAAGGCTAAGGATAAGGCATATGGAGAGTTGTATGAAAGGTTGGACACTAAAGAGGGAGAAAAGGAACTGTACCGATTGGTTAGACAGAGGGACCAAGCTGGGAAAGATGTGCAGCAGGTAAGGGTGATAAAAGATATTGAGGGAAATGTACTTACAAGAGAGGAGAGTATGTTGAGCAGATGGAAAGAGAACTTTGAGGGGATGATGAATGAAAATAATGAGAGGGAGAGAAGGTTGGATGATGTGCGGATAGTGAATCAGGAAGTGCAACAGATTAGCAAGGAGGAAGTAAGGACAGCAATGAAGAGGATGAAGAATGGAAAGGCTGCTGGTCCAGATGACATACCAGTGGAAGCATGGAGGTGCTTAGGAGCAATGGCAGTGGAGTTTTTAACCAGATTGTTTAATGAAATCTCGGAAAGTCAGAGGATGTCTGAGGAGTGGAGAAAAAGTGTTTTGGTACCTATTTTTAAGAATAAGGGTGATGTGCAGAGCTGTAGTAACTACAGAGGGATAAAACTGATCAGTCACAGCTTGAAGTTATGGGAAAGAGTAGTGGAAGCTAGGTTAAGAAGTGAGGTGATGATTAGTGATCAGCAGTATGGTTTCATGCCAGGAAGGAGCACTACAGATGCGATGTTTGCTCTGAGAGTGTTGATGGAGAAATGTAAAGAAGGTCAGAAGGAGTTACATTGTGTCTTTGTGGACTTGGAGAAAGCATATGATAGGGTGCCTAGAGAGGAGTTGTGGTATTGTATGAGGAAGTCGGGAGTGGCAGAGAAGTATGTAAGAGTGGTACAGGATATGTACGAGGGTAGTGTAACAGTGGTGTAGTCTGCAGTGGGAGTGACAGATGTGTTGGTGGAGGTGGGATTACATTAAGGGTCAGTACTGAGCCCTTTCTTATTTGCAATGGTGATGGACAGGTTGACAGACGAGATCAAACAGGAGGCCCCGTGGACTATGATGTTTGCACATGACTTTGTGATCTGTAGTGAGAGTGGGGACCAGGTTGAAGAGACCCTGGAGAGGTGGAGATATGCTCTAGAGAGGAGATGAATGAAGGTCAGCAGGACTAAGACAGAATATGTGTGTGTGTGAATGAGAGGGAGGATAGGGGAATGGTGAGGATGCAGGGAGTAGAGGTGACAAAGGTGGATAAGTTTAAGTACTTGGGATCAACAGTTCAGAGTGATGGTGAGTGTGGAAGAGAGGGGAAGAAGAGAGTACAGGCAGGGTGGAATGGGTGGAGAAGAGTGTCAGGAGTGATTTGTGACAGACGGGTACCAGTAAGAGTGAAAGGGAAGGTCTACAAGTGGGTAGTGAGACCAGCTATGTTATATGGGTTAGAGACAGTGGCATTGACAAAAAGGCAGGAGTCAGAGCTGTAAGTGAAAGAGTTAAAGATGTTAAGATTTGCACTGGGTGTGACAAGGATGGGCAGAATTAGGAATAAGTATATTAGAGGGTCAGCTCAGGTTGGACAGTTTGGAGACAAAGTCAGAGAGGCAAGATTGCGTTGGTTTGGACATGTGCTGAGTAGGGAAACTGGGTATATTGGGAAAAGGATGCTAAGGACAGAGCTGCCAGGTAAGAGGAAAAGGGAAAGGCCTAAGATAAGGTCTATGGATGAGGTGGGAGAGGACATGCAGGTGGTTGGTGTGACAGAGCAAGATGCAGAGGACAGGAAGAAATGGAAACAGATGATCCGCTGTGGCGACCCCTAATGGGAACAGCCGAAAGAGAAGAAGTGAATGTCAACTGGTTAGACATAGAACTCCCCTTCATCTGACATGAATTGATATGGTTTCGTGCAACTAATTAATAGCTCCACATATTATAGGAAGACATCAAATTGCCTATTAGATTGGATCTTAGTATAAGAACCTAGCAAATACACCACCATGAGTACAATTTCTCACTCTCTCAGTGATCATCTTCGAAGCTATCCAACCGGACATCTCACACATCCACTTAAAACAGCATGACTGTAAAACAGCATGCGACCTCTCCAAGTTTAACCCAGAGATGCTTATTACTACATTATCATCTATTAATTGGAACTTCCTAAAAGTCCTCCCCTTAGATGATGATGTAAATGAATTCAGAACAACTTTCTTGAATATCCAAAATAGCCTTGTACCTTCTAGAAGGAACAGATTAAAAACAAATAATGCAATTCAGTTATACAAAAAGAGTGGAATGCTACTGCAGGATAGAGAAAAAGCATGTAAAGAATTGCAAAGATATAAAACATCACAATATCTTGAAAACAGCAGGCTGCTTCACAACTGTACTGGAAAACAAATAAATGAAGACAAAAACTATATTATAACAAGTTTCAGAATAATAGTAAACAGAACCCTAAAAAATTCTGGAAAGCCATTAAAGAAATCTTGCATTCTGGCTAAAAATTCAACCTTAACCCTTCTGACAGTAACTCACCACTCAAAACCGCAATACAATGCAATTCTTATTTTATAGATGGTAAAGCATCTCTAACCAAGGATTTCCCACCATCTAATCCCAACCCTGCTCAACAGCCACATATCATACATCCACTTTCACCTTCAAACCTGTGACCACATTCTATATAAAACTACTCTTAAACTCAAACTATGCTCTTCTTCAGCTGATAGCCTCCCAAATCTGTAACTTAAAATAGCAGCCAGTAACATTGTTTATCCTGTCTCAACCCTTATAAATAGGTCAATCTAGGAATCCCACATTCTGTCTCTTTGGAAAAAGTCACACATTATCCCTGTGTACAAAGGAGTAAATTCAAAAGGCATTACTAACTTTAGACCTATAGCAATCCTATCCCCCTCTACAAAATACTTGAAATTGGTATTCAAAAACAATTACTAAACTATCTCCTACAGGAAGAACTCCTATCCCCCACACAACATGGCTTCCATCCTTCCCATAGTATTAACACTGCACTTCTAACCTAAACAGATACTGTTAGCAAAGCTAAAGATAATGGCAAGCTAGTTTCCTCCTTATTTCTAGACTTGTCTAAAGCCTTCAACAGAATAACAGTTAGTCATTGCAAACTTATACTTCAAATGTTCCAACTATGTCTCTCTCAGCCCACTCTTCTATGGTTCTAAAGCCACCTGCCCAGTAGGTATCAGTCAGTAAAATGGCAGTCCAGCCTTTCTGCACACCTCCCTGTCATCACCGGTGTACTACAAGCCTCTATCCCTAGTCCCCTCCTCTTTAACATTCTCATCTAACACCCTCTACACATCCAGATAACAGGCCTCCCCAGTGCAGTACACATATGACTCCACACTCATTTGCACATCTGACAGCATGGTACACCTCCAGAAAATTACTCAGAAATCTTTAACAACCACTGAACCATGGCTTTGTAATTCACAACTCATGGTCAACCACCCCCCCCCCCCCCAAAACACAACTTTTTTTCCCAAATCCTCTTTCATAGGTTCATAGGTAGGTAACTAGGCTATCGGCCCAAGGGCCTACATAAGCCTAGCCAACAAGGTTCCCTGGCTTACGCTACCTAAGAAAGTTATTTTCCTGTGCTACTGTCGAGCACAACAAAAAGAATAAAGTCCTGTCTTGATAACACAACCATTGAAGTCACATCTCATAGCAAATTATTAGGGATGATAGTGAATGATAATCTTAAATTTGACTTGAAAAACTCATCAAAAGTAGGGATGCTTTACAGAGTCAAAAACGTTCTCACTGACACAACTAAGACTATACTCGCCTCTAATTATCACCTTCACTCACTTCTTTATGGTGCTCCCATCTTTACTAACCTCGAGGCATCACAAAAATCAAAACTTTAACAAAGTTGCTAAATTTGCAACAACTATCCTTTTCAGAACCCATCACTGTATAACACTAAAATGAGTAAACTGGTTAGAACTACCCATAAATTAACATATATACAGCTTCTTACCACCTATAAAATTATCCAGAATACATCTGCTTGTCCAGCACCAATTAAGATTCTATAAAACTATGTTCCTAGTCAGTCATTATGATCCAGTGGCCAAAAACTCCTGTCTACAAACCTACCAAATCTGCCGGACATTGTCTGTACTCATACCATGTTGCTAAGGCCTGGAACTCCTTACCTGTATCTATCAGGTTGATACCCTCCTGCCCATCCTTCTAAACCCTTCTGAAAGACTTCCAAGACAAACTCTGTCTCTTGTTGCTCAACACCAGGATTAACT
>NC_056733.1:291410761-291418261 GCF_019279795.1 Protopterus annectens
AGAGAATTGTGTTCAGTCTAACCACTGTAAATATCATATCGTGTGACATTAGCCTTTTCCCATAAAGTGAAAAACATTCACGTGTATACAGATCTGCAGATATTTCAGCTCCTCATAACAGCATCTGCCAGCTCTCAACAATATCCAGTTAGGAATAGTGCATTTAAAAATATTCTTTCTTGTCCCCCTCTCCATCTGTTTGATTTTGCAATAAAAAAGGCAATTACTGCCACATATTTTATTTTGTCTTCTAGTGATTTATGTGAGACACTATTTTATTCTCCCAATGAACTTCTTCATAACAATCTCCTTCATGTTACTGAAAAAAGAAGTACAAGTGATAAAAGCTTATTTTTACTTCTTCAAAAGTATGCCCCAAAATGTTGAAAACGTTTTAATTTTGGTGTACACAAATGCACCACTGACTTCTTTTGGACTGCAGCTCTAAGTCAATGGTCGGTTATGCTAGAGGACAAAATCATTATATGAAAAGCATTGGTGCTTAGTTCTAGTTTTTACAGTCACAACTGTCAGAGAAATATTAATGCATTTTGATTTGGACTTTATTATTAAAAATTGTAAAGAACTGTATTCAGTTAAGACAAGTTATCTGCATTGCTTTCTTTTGGTCTAATTAGAAAAAAATATTCAAGATTTATGCACATTGTTTTATTAATTATTTTATATTCATTTGTTAACCTTGGAAAATCAACTGACTATTTTCAGAGGAAATCTGGGAGTACTGTCTGACTGAGTAACTATACTTCTCTGTGTAGAACATGAAATTCCAAATGCAGGACGCAAACTAAGGACAACAGAATGGTACTATAATAGAGGGGTGAAGCTATGAGCGGTTATGTTTTACTCTACTTTAGTTACTGTCAAATATCCTGTACACTTGCCCACTTTAAAAGTTTCAAAATACAAAGGTCTTCCTTAAGAGAGAGAGAGAGAGAGATTAAAAATTGCTCACTAAATTAAATTCTGGTTCATTTTCACTAAGTGAGCATCTTTACTCACTTTTTTATCTGTGGCCTGGATCATTTCAAGTTTTTCATTTCTGATTTTGCGTCATACTTATGCATTGTACTTGCTATGTTTTATCAGTACTATGAAACAGATTGTGTTTCTAAAGATCATTTGCCATATTCTTAATCTAATTTCTTAATCGAAAACAGTCATGCAAAAACAGCTGCTTGTAATAAATGTCAGTAATAGCATTACAGACAATTTTAACACACAAGCTTCAACAAAATTCTGTGATACTCTACCAATGCTATGGAAAACATCTTGTGGGCACTTTTTTCCCAACTACATATAAACTGATGACAAAAAATAGTACAAGGCTATATACAAAAAATGTGTTTAATGTTATATATGTAGGTTAACAGGATAGTATGATAAATGAACAAGCTGCAACCTGCTGACCTGAGTTTGTTTCCCATTCTTGCCACTTTCTCTTGCAGCTTCTGTGAGTGTGATAAAATTCCCTGGTCACTTGGCACTCCTTTAACTTACCTTTCAAAGCAATCATTAGTATGCCTTACTGGCATTATTTCACAACCCTCTTAATGCAGACTCCAGTCTTCCCACAATCTCAACTACTAAGAATATAATTGTGATTTAGACTTGTTTGTAAAAATCTCATTTTCAGTTCATTAATTTTAGAGACAATTTGTTTCTGAGAAGCATACCTCCACCTTAACTTTATAAGCTTTGTGTGTGGCTCTGGTTGCAATGGGTGTGGTTCTGGTTACAATGGGTGGGGGTCTGGTTACAATGGGTGGGGATGTGGTTACAGTGGATTTGGCTCTTTTTAGAGATGCAGGCATTCCAAGTGTAATGTTAGACAGACCAAGGCATTTAGCAAGTACTACAAACGTGAGGGTAGAAGAAGCTGACTAGGAAAGCATAAAAATGTGGGATCCACAGGGAAAAAAAAGAAGAAATACTCTAATTGCTTTCTTTCCTTCTTTATATGGTGCCAAACCACACACATAAAACCAAGATGAATTATATATCAGTTTCATAAGTATGAAACAGATGTCTTTGGCAGACTCTTTTAGGTGGTTAGTTTATCTGGGTGTGGTAAGAAATTTGGTTATGAAACATTCAGTTATATGCAATGTCTTAATTAGGCCTAAGGTGAGGGGAGTGTGTCCCCTCAATTCAACTTGTGACTAGCAGACTCAGGGGCCTGAATTAAATGTACGTCAAAATAAATGTATTAAAGGAAGCCTACACATGCTGTATAGGGTAGGAAGAAAATATCTGTTTTTTTTTTTTTTAATTGTAAGTACCTAAATGTATTCTATTCCATCCAGGCAAGCAAACTTGAGCTACAAAGTTTCAGCAGTTTAAGCACAGGGATGTGTGAACAGACTTATCAATGAAATACGTGCTATTATTATTAAACAGCTATTTAAGGAAATACACGCAACTATGACATACAACACAAATCATGAAATATTTGTTAAATTTGAAGTCAGCACTGAGACAGCCTAAAACCCCGATTAGAAAAGTGAAGGCACAGTTTATTTGAAATTGTTAACTGAGGTAGAACACTAATTATACAATGACCCCCATTAATATTCCAAAACGTGCATGCTGATTGGTAAGTGTGCCAGTTGTAAATCCAACTTATACTAATTGAAAAAGGTCCGGTCACCTAGACTTTTTCCATTAGTATAAGTCATTACTTTTTTTTGTGTTAGGCAGCAATGGAGAACGGAAGAGCTCCGTTGCTGTAATCCCGCTATGTTAAATGGAGATCTTCCTTTCTCCATTGCTTTTTTTAAAGATAGCTCGCTATGTTAAACTCATTTAACATAGCGATACAACTTTAAAAAAGCAACGGAGATCTTCCTTTCTCTGTTGCTTCCTCTACACACAGCTCTGATGTACTGCGTAAGCATACACATGCACAGTACATCAGAACTGCCCTAGGATACTGGACAGCTGCAGAAGGGCAGTGCGGAGGCATTATACAATGCCATTATTTAAGACAAGTTAGTATTTTTTTTCTTAAATTATGCCATTGTGTAATAGCAATAACCCACTTCTGGGTGTGGGTAATGCTGGATTTACCCACGGTTTTATTTATTTATTTATTATTTATTTATTTATTTATTTAAATTTGTTGACCGGGAGTGTCCGACTGGACGTGGGTCCATTTTCAGTGGAGGCCCGGGGAGAAAAGCTCCACAGTAAAATAAACAGACAGTAGTTACATTGGATTACATAGCAATTAACAATTTAACATAAAAATTACTTACAACATATTTACAGATGAAGAAGATGGGGCTTCGCCCTCGTGACCAAACCACACCAGCTATGGAAAAATCCAGCATTACCCACACCCAGGCATGGGTTATTGCTTAATCAGCTTTGATTACTTTATGTTTCACCCAAGGTACATGTTCATTAACAATACAGCAAAGAGAAAGAATAAAACAAACAAAGAGTAACAAAATGAAATAGTGACATCTAAGTACATCAGTATAGAACAACTGTACATAGACAGAAAAAAAGCAGTACTAGTAATTATAAACATAATGATGATAGCAATAGTGATGTAAGTGAAAGTACTGAACTAGTTAGTTGTATGAATAATGGAGACAGAGCATGCCTCTCAACATGCAGACATTGAAAACAGGAACAAAGGCTCCTGAGAAGAAGGAAGATCCAGATAAAAATCTGGTATCAAATTAACATAACATTTGAATAAAAAAGCACATATCTCTTTCTGTTTTCAGTAGAAATGTGGGATACTCAGAAATTCATGTTTAAAAAACCGAGACTGGCAAAAATGATGTAAACATGTAAGCACATTATTAAAGAGAGTGTAAAATATTAGACTAATGACTGTACTGCAAAATTCTACTACTCAAGGTCATTTATTTTTGCTTCTGAAAAAATAGGACACATAAGATGTCTGTCCTCTTTCTTTAAATTGTTTGTGCCACTAGTATAGTGATCACATAGTATGGTTTTCTGTTTATGAAAATGCTTCAGCAATCACTTCGGTGAGGGGGACTCAGGAAACTGTGTGAAGGGGTAAATCAAGTCTAAAACTATCTCCAAAAATAAGTACATCAATGTACTGTGGTATATCAAGCCTGAAAATAGTGACATCTCTCCAGAGCAACGAAAATGAGAGGTCTGAAGCAGAGAGGTAGGCAAAATGGAAAATAAACAGAACAAGAGGTTTTGAGGAAGGTGTGGCTATGTAGCATAATTGGATGTGGACGAAAGCCCTGTCACTGAAAGGAAATCAAGTCATAGCTGTGTGATTATGGCATGTTCAACTAGCCACATGATGGATGATCCCACCTACCTTGTAAAGAAACAAATAAAAGCGCCATTGAGTAAAGGAGAAACTAAAAGTTAAAAGTACATGCAGTAGTTGAAGTAAAATGCGGGCGCTTCCAGTTACATTCCAGTTCTGTTTCACCATGCACTGAAATGCTGAAACTTATAAAGTAGGATTAATAATTTCCACATAACCTTTTCCAGTTGTTCTGTTTGGCCAGAATATAACTGTTGATAGACCAGATCTTCCGGATGCTTAACTATTTTATTGCTGACATATAGCTGCTTGATTGCCTTACAAGCATTCTGCCATGTTTGCGGTAAAGTTGCAGGGTGAAGACTTCCCTCATCTATAAAAATACTTCCTTCAGTTATTTTATCAACAAAGCACTTTCATGCTTGGGACAAAGCATACATTTTTCAGTTTACTTCATCTAAATGATAATGTGGAATCTATGGGCTAAAATAATCCCATCAAAAAGTCCAAGAGAACAGTGTTACAGACAATTAAGCTGAAAATGGTGAAGGTTATACATTGAGGGAAAGCATCACTGTAGATTGGGGGATGAGCAGGAATTAAAGAGTTAGATAAAACAGGTGACAAGGATATGATGTCAGAAGAAGAGGAATAGTGAATGGAAGAAATTAATGACTTTTGGGTGGTGTCTGGAAGGGGAAGGAGGAATGCAATGTGGTAGGCAGGAAGTGAATGGTACAGTGTGGAAGGTAGAATGCTAGCATAGTAGCTAGAGGACCACAGGAGGGAGTGTAGAGAAAAAGCTCTAAGGTGGGAAGATGGAGAAATGTTTTAACTGAGAAGCAGTTTCCCATATTATCCCCCTCCATAAAGGTGGACACTCTACTGAACTCTCCAACTACTGCCCTATTGCCCTTCTCTCTCATTTGGCAAAGATCATGGAGAAATGCATTCATAGACAATTACTTGACCATCTAACCCAAAATAATTTACTTTCCAACTGTCAACATGGATTCAGACCTTCACATAGTACTACCATTGCCCTCCTTTCCTTCACTGATTGTATCAATAAAAACGGCAACCATAACAAGCTCTCTTCAGCACTATTTATTGACCTGTCTAAAGCTTTTGACATGGTAAATCACCAGATTCACATCAAAATACTTAAATCCCTGTCACTAGATACATCTTCCATAAAGTGGTTTCAGTCCTACCTGGATAGTAGACAACAGGCCATACTATGACACAAGTCTCTATCTACCCTCCTGCCCGTTAACCTTGGTGTCCCTCAAGGGTCCATCCTAGGACTTCTACTTTTTTCCGTATTTATTAATGACCTTCATCTTGCCATCCCCCAAGCCACATGCATGCAATATGCTGATGACTCCACACTGATATGCTCAGCTGCTTCCTCTTCTGAACTTCACTCTCTTACCCAGAAAGTATTTAACACAGATGAACAATGGTTCACACATAGGTGCCTTCTCCTAAACCCCAAAAAGACAAAACTCCTTCTCTTCTCTCCTACCCAAAAGTCGTCTCCTCTTGATTTCTCAGTTATCTCTAGCAATAAAACTATTATATCACCAGACCCAACAACCAAACTACTGGATATCACTATTGACAATAATCTAAACTTTGATGTCCATATTAATAATACTATAAAAACTGTCAACAAAAATCCTGGCTCTCTCTATGGGATTAAAACCTACCTTTTACCTACAGCTAAATCCGCTATAGCTCACACTCATCTAATCTCTACACTTCTTTATGCATCACCCACTTTTACTAAGCTATCTAAAAATAACCTTAGCAAATTGGAAATGTCCTACAATATCATTGCCAGATTTGCAACAGGCAACCCATTTAGAACCCACCATCGCATTAATATAAAGCAGCTGGGATGGCTAGAACTACAAAACCTGATTAAATTCCATCAACTATCTATAGCCCACAACACTCTTTACAAACCTTCCAAAACTCCTATTCTATCCACACTCATCATTCCCTACAAAAATCTGAAATCATTAAAATCTTCTCACAAACTACTAGTACTTACCTCTAAACCAAACAACAAGGCTGGCGACTCCCTCTTATCTAATACTGTTGGAAAAGCCTGGAATCTCCTCCCTAATGAACTTTCTTCAATTCCATCGCTATCACTCTTCAAAAATAAATTGAAAGTGTTCCTCAGAACACACTGGTTATGCCTCTGTACTAAACTCTGTAGTAAACTTTTCTGCAAGTAAAGAGTTAATGAATTGTGACAAGGAATTAACTAAATGTTTGATTGATCACATGATTGTTTACAACATTTTTGTATAAAAGGTCAAAGAATATGGTTTGGAATTTGTCTTGATAAAGCCTGGGAGAGCCTGGGTGAAAGCGCTTGATTTAATTGTTGTTCTACTTTTTCTTTTTTGTTCTGAAGTTAATGTACAATTAAAATATTTAAAGCAAAATAAGGAGCCTAAAGTTCGTGGATTTTGCTGCTTGATGCCTCTGTACTAACCCTGACTAGATATGTGTCTTTTCATACTTTGCTCTACCTACACTTTCTACTCATAAACTGTCATTCCTTCCTTCTGATCTCAATTCTATCTGCCTCATGAACACTGCATAGTGTACCAGTATGCTATATAATGCCTGCACTCAGCACTGATGAATTTTACTGTGTTAACCTGTAATATGCATTGTAATTATGATTTTTTGTTTAATGTTATAATGTTACCTATTTGTTATGTTGTTTTTTTCATTGTTCTGTCTTGGAGCTTATCTCCCCGTGCCTCTACTGAAAATGGACATGTATCCAGTTAGACTAGCCCGGTAAACAAATGTAAAATAAAAATAAAAAATAAATAAAAAATATGAGCCACAAAGCATAACAGAAAATGAAAAGTTTATATCACATGAAATCACTCATTATCAACAGCTCAAAAAATAGATGTGAGAAAACCAGATATAGTAGTCTATGAAAAGAAGGCAAAAGTAGCATTGATCATTAAAATTGCTCCATCCAGTGATTACAGTGTCTAATTTACAGAGAGGCACAAAGTCACAGAATACCATGATTTGCAAACAGAAACAAACGAAATGTGGAAGAAGGATATATAGTCAGCTCCAATAGTAGTAGGGACAATGGGTCTCATAACTAAGAATTTACCCCCATACTTATTCCTGCTACCGATACATGTAACTCCATATGAATTACA
>NC_056733.1:291420761-291425761 GCF_019279795.1 Protopterus annectens
TCAGCACCTACACTGACTACAGGAGCTCCGTCTTCCCTTCAAGGTTTGATGTGTTTATGTGATAGGTCTCTTCTGTTCTTCTCTTTTCAAGTTTTCTTATTTTCTAGTCCATTTCATTCATTTTTCTGTCACCTCAAAGGATTCTTCCCATCATTCTAGGAATTTCTTCTCAGAAAACGGGATCAACACTAACACTTGGTCTACTTTTCTAAATTCCCTGTGTCTAGTACTCTTGCTATACATCTTGTTGTACAATGTGTCCTTTTGCATATGTTCCTTCATCGCTGGCATAACAAATTTAATCTATCTTGCAACTCTGTGCAGTGGACTATTTCACTTTATACAGGGTTTTCTCTTCTCCAAATCACTGTTTTAAGTATGTCCAATTAGCCTGACACGTCTTCCATATAGTAACTCAAATGGAATAAACCCTGTTGAAGCTTGACGTACCTCTCACAGCAAATAGGAGGTAAGGAAGTAACTGATACTAGCTCTTACCATCTTTAGCTATGATTTTGTTTAGCATTGACTTGAGTGTTTTACTAAAGCATTCCACTCATGAGTCTGAGAATGGTACACTGAAGGTCTGAACTGTTTTACTTTAAAATACTGGCAAAGATGGCATTGCACACTGTTCATAAATTTGATTCCTATGTCTGTGAGTAGTTCTTTGGCTGAAGAAGAGTAAAACTAGCTCTTTAGTTAATGACGTAGCACTGGCTTTTCACACAGGCTCTACTTCAGAAAATTTTGTAGCATAGTTAGTCACCAGAATGAAAAGGAAGACATTACGAGACTTCATTAATGGACCAAGAAGATCAGTGGCTGCCCACTCAAATTGGACATCAGATAATAAGCATTATTTTATCAGTGAACTTCAGAAGCCAAGACACTATGCAGTCTTTTGGAATTCCTGGCATGTTTCACAGAAATTCTTAGTGTCTTTCTTAATACCAAGCAAGTGAAACCTTACTAAAACGTGCGCTTTAGTTTTGTCCATCCCTAAATGTCCTTCAAAAATTCTACCTTGGACTGCTGTGAGACAAAGGTTAGTTTGTTTCCCTTTATATTGCTTCCTTGAAATTTGTATTGGTTTATAGTTTTCTTCTGTTTTGTATATTATTTCCATTGCACTGTTTTAATTATATAATTGTATTCTGTTTATTATTGCATATTTAAACTATTAAAGAGACCAGAGCTGCCTCTCTCTTGTGAGTCACACAGAAATGTATACAGGTCTCTTAAAGTTACTTACTTGTGAACTGAGGGAGGAGCTAGGAATTAAATGTTGTAAAATAAAACATTTCAAGGCTTTACTGGAAAAGATCACTCAGACTCTGCCATAGACTGCTGTGAGAAAAAGGTTAGATTGTTTTCCTTCATATTGCTTTCTTGTAATTTGTGTTGCTTTACTGCTTTCTTCTGTTTTTGTATATTATGCTGTACTTTCATTGTGCTGTGTTTTAATCGTATTTTGCTTTCTATTGCATATTTAAACTGGGAATGAAACCAGAGCTACCTCTCTTGTGAGTCACACAAAAATTACATTTTACCTACCCTTCCACACTGTTGCTGATGTGTTTGTTAATTCTCTGTCTCTTTAGTTACCTGCCCATTATGTTAATTTGATCACACAATTCATTCTCTCTCCTCTTTAACTGGCTATTGCAACTAAGCAAAAAATTATGACTTTGTAAAGTCATTCCGCCTTCAGCTATTTAAATTCTTTTGCTGTCCCACGGTATTCCGTAGAGCTAGAACATTAAGTACCCACCCCCATCTAATCTATCTTGCCCTTTTAAAATTAGCCCATTTCCCATTTTATCTTTAAAATCTGAAACATCTAGTCCAAGACCACCAATTATCAGAGAACCTGCATTCTGCCTCAATGTAGTAATCTTGGGATTAATGCTTTTGCTTTGCTTTTGGTGAAAGAAGGAGTATAGGAACATTATTTCCTAGAGTCTGTTGATCACCAGAAAACCTGATTGCTAACTGATAGGTGCCAACTTGGAAATTGTGCTACTTTTTTGTTCCTAGTGAGTGAAGGAGCAGACAGCATTGATTCCTTACTGTCTCTAACTGGGCAGTGAGTCTGTTTGGGACCTTCCTGACTGTTCTGGTTGCTATTCAAGACATCTAGCAGGGAAAGGTTACAGAAAGCATATAGACTTCTACATCATCTAGGAAAAAATTGTTGATCACCAAAGAACCTGTGGCATGCTTCTCATCTTGGGAATAGTGCTAATGTTTAGCTTTTGGTGAAAGAAGAAACAAAGGAGCATTGTATCCTAGCAGCATGAAGCTGTGGTGTGACCAGGACTAGTAGTAGCCAGGCTGTATCCAATTTGGTAAATCCACAAATATTCATAGCTCTTAACAAAGCTAATTCGTTCTTTCTTTTCAGTAACTACTGCTTGATTAGCTACTGTCTAACTTAACCTCAGATTATCTTCCTAAATACTTCATCCACAAATTGTCAGGGCTATTGTAGTAGTTTCCCCTCAAGTGTTTGGCAATGCCCTGTATAGCTGTAGGCAGCTTGATTTGACATTTTTCCAATAAAAGCACTCTTGTAATTTCATCAATATCTTATTGCATTCATGACACCTATTTTGTGCAGTGACAAGCACTGCCCCAGAGTTGCAAACCAAACATTCCAGACTTTACCCTGTATATTCTCACTTCAGCCATCTGATCAATAAAAAGGGCCTGTTACCATGAATATGAACTTTCACAATACCTCCCTTGCCAGCTTGGTGAATATGGACATCCCGAGGCAATGTAAAAATTGCTTCATGTTTATTGACAACCAGCTAATTCAAAAACAAACTGACAAGGTACATGACTGATGTATTTATGTTGGACCACAAGTACCAGTAAGACTCAGTCATAGTCCGCTCTCTGAATATGTTCCCCAAGCTGGGATGAACCTATAACTGGGCAGCATTCTACCTTCTCCAAGGATGATGCCACAATATGAACAGAAGTTGCCTGACTTTAATAACTGGCTTAATTTCTCATGTCATTCTAATGGAGTGAAATATTTGTCAACATGGAAGAAGACAACCAACAGACAATGCTGTTTTGCCAGGTATAGTGTGTACCTCTGTCATCTAGTTTTTCAGAGATCAGCTAAAACATTTTCCTTCTCCGTAATGCTCTTTTTGGGCAATGCTAAACTGAAAATACTTCCGACATAGCAAATCAAAACCAAGAAAAATCTAGAAGTATTACTGCTCAATGCTAGGAGTCTAAACAAGCATCTCTACTCCCTATGAGCTATCCTCCCTTTACAGAATGCTGCCATCTGTGCAGTCACTGAGACATAGTTTAAAGCCACAGACAGTATTCCAGCAGTGCAAGGCTATAATGCCTTTCACACATTTAGACCAGCTACTACACAGTCAATGACTAAAGGTGGAGGAGTCTCAATTTACATAAAAAATAAATAGACCTCAAGGCTGGTCAAACAAGACAACACACTTGAGCTTCTCCATATTCAAATCACCAAAGGCAAAATCCCTTACCACTTTATTGCAAGCTATACATCCCCACTATGATGCAGGAAACAACAGGATGTATTTAAGCTTATTTAAACACTCACTATTCAAGCCATTACCATATTCATGGGTGACTTTAATTATCCTACTATTAACTGAGAATCATATACAACACCACACACGCAGGCATATAAATTCCTGGATTTTGCAAACACAGACTTCCTGGACCAGATTGTCAAATGCTGACCAGAGGTGCAAACATACTGGACCTGGACCTAACTAATTTTGGAGAGTGCTGCACACCCCCATGGTGCAATGTCCTCTCTAGTGAGGCCACACCACAAAATGATCTCCTTTGAAGTAAAAATAAAACCTGGAACCCTAGCTAACAATTGACTGTTCAGGAACTACTCTATGGCTAACTTCCTACTATTAAGTGATAACCTGGCAAAATTTTAAGCCCTTTAAACCCCACAAACACTGTTGCCTATGTAGAACTGTGTACATAGACCCTATACAAGCATGTTAATAGCTGCATAGAGGTAGCTCTAAACACCAGGAGAAAGTACAGAAGTAACTAAAAAAAACAAGCCACCCTGGTGGAACAACAACATCAATAGGCTGCATAACAAATTAAGAATATCATGACAAAAAATAGGAGTTGTAGCACCCAGCAGGATGAACATTCTCTCATCAAACTAAGCAAACAACTCAGAGGACAAATAAAGTCTACCAAAGCCATATTTCAGGTAAATTTGGCCTCCCAGGCATAGACAACTACAGGGCATTCTCTAGCTATGTCTGCATCTTCAAATGCAATACACAATTGTGTGCAGAGTTCATTGTTAATGAAACCACCTACAGTGAACCAGAAGATATAGCAAACAAACTGGTAGGCAAATTAATTTCTAACTTTACCCCTCCCTCCTCAGCATTCATTGAAGGAATGCCATCAAATATAACTCTTCTTACTATCACTTGAGAATAAGTCATCATGCTCTCCCAAAGGTGGGGAACACTGCATCGATGGACCCTGACAATATCCCAGGCTGCCTTCTAAATAGTAGGAAACATAACCTATCAGAGCCCCTGGAATCACTATTTAACCTAGCCACCAAACAGGTTCCGTGCCTCATGAATGGAGGACAGCAACCATCATCTCTCTGCACAAAGCTGGGCCATCTACAGACCTTGGAAACTACAGACCCACATGTCTCGCTAGCCTCATATGCAAAGTCATGAAAAGAATTATCATGGGATGACAAAAAAAAATGACATAGGAAACCTCCAGACACTGGACCCAACACAGTTTAGTTTTTAGTTTGGTGCATGTTATGACTACTCGACCAGATGGATTTGTTTGTGAAAGTCACCAAAGCAATGGAAAAAAGGGCAAAATGATGCACACTGCCTAACTTAACTTGGCCAAAGCATTTGACAAAATACCCCACTCGAGCATTGTTAACAAACTCAAGAGGTTAAGTATAAACCCTTATG